>NC_079229.1:37466848-37476085 GCF_029633865.1 Lampris incognitus | reverse complement strand
AGAGAGAGAGAGAGAGAGAGAGAGAGAGAGAGAGAGAGAGAGAGAGAGCGAGGGGGAGAGAGAGAGTGAGGGAGAGAGAGAGAGAGAGAGAGAGAGAGAGAGAGAGAGAGAGAGAGAGAGCGAGGGGGAGAGAGAGAGAGAGAGAGAGAGAGAGAGAGAGAGAGAGAGAGAGAGAGAGAGAGAGAGAGAGAGAGAGAGAGAGAGAGAGGGGAATGAAAGTCAGTCAGCAGAGCAGCCATTCACCTTCATTTTACAGTGCTGCTTGAAAGTAGGTGAAGCCCTTGAGCAGTTTAGATGTTTCTGTTGTTTTACCATGATTTTCTTATTCTATCATCACCAGTTTTTATGTATGAAATGTCAGATATATGTTTATCAGTTGCATGTACTTGTTTAGTGGGACTTGTTTAAGTAGCTCAAAAACTACATGAAACATGGAATTAGTGTATGTGCAAAAGTAAGTGAACCCTCAGCTGCATTGGTTCAGTCAAGCAGGCAACAGACTGTGGTGAAACACATTTGGGTGCTTAATTAATCATTTAAGCAGGACCAATGAAATGAGACATCCTGGGGAAAGGGTTTGGCCTGCACTAATTAAAAGAGAGAGGAAACCAACCAAACCACTGTGGTCCCATACAAATCAACAACGCCGAGAGCAAAGGAGATATCCGAGGACATGAAGAAGAGGGGTAGTGACAGCCCCATCAGTCTGGGGAGGGCTATAAGACCATCTCCAAGAGATTCCAGCTCCATCCATCCACTGTAAGACAAATAATGTACAAATGGAGGGCCTTCAACATGACAGCAACTCTGCCTAGAAGTGGACGCCCATCAGAACTATCACCCAGAAGCACCAGAAACATAATACATCAGGTAAAGGCCAACCCACACATCACCTCTAGAGAGTTGCAGACCTCTCTGGTAGCATCTGGGACAAATGTGCATGCGTCTACAATCAGACGAAAATTGAATAGCCATGACATTCATGGGAGGGTTGCTAGAAGGAAGCCTCTGCTCTCAAAAAAGAACAAAGCTGCCCATTTCAACTTTGCCAGAGAGCACTTGGACAAACAGAGACCTTCTGGAAGTCCATTCTCTGGACAGACGAGTCCAAAATAGAATTATTTGGTCACAATCAAAACCAACATGTTTGGAGAAAAGCCAACACTGCATATGAAGAAAAGAACCTCCTCCCAACAGTGAATCATGGTGGTGGAAATGTGAAGGTCTGGGGCTGCTTTTCTGCTTCTGGACACCTGGACGACTCCATATTATCCAAGGAACCATGAATTCTCCAGCATATCAACAAATTCTTGACCAGAATCTCCTGCCATCAGTCAGGGAGTTGAAGCTGGGACGAAAATGGATTATGCAACAAGACAATGACCCAAAGCATTCCAGCAGAACTACAAGGAATGGCTTCAGAGAGAAAGAGGATTCGTACTCTGGATTGGCCCAGTCAAAGTCTGGACCTTAATCCAATTGAAATGTTGTGGCGAGACCTGAAGAAGTTGGTACATACCAGATGTCCCTCCAACCTCTCTCAACTGGCGGAGTTCTGCAAGGAGGAGTGGGCAAAAAGCCCCATAAGCAGATGCAATTGACTGGTTAGTGGTTACAGAAGACGTTTGGTTGAAGTAATGGCTGCAAAAGGAGGAGCCACAAGCTACTAATACAAGGGTTCACACACTTTTGCACGTTAATTTTTCACAGTTTTGTGAAATAAACCACCTTTGTTGAATTAAATAATGAAAATATATCTCTTTTTGTGCGTGAGTCCATTATTTGGAAGGTGTGCTTTATAAATTGGGATTTGGATGTATGTGTAATAAGCTTATTTTAATGTTTTTTACAAAAACAGTGACCATGTCCGGAGGGTTCACAAACTTTCTAGCAGTACTGTATATCATGAAAACCAGGACGGTTAAACACATTTGAAGTCTTTTAATGAGGGCTTTGAAATGATGACAGCCTGATCTCTGTCACGTCATGTCAGACTCGGGTGGGGTCATGTGAGGGGTCCACCTAGCAGGCTGCACATCCTCAGACTGACAGGCTAACCGTTTTTGTTAGGTAGATTTTTTTAGCTTGAGTGCTGCATATTAACTTTTGTTCCCGTTCAACCGACTTGGGCGCTGTGCTAATGTTCTATAATGGCTTATTAACTGTTTACATGAGACCAGACTGGATCAGACTGGACCAGACTGAACCAGACTGGATGCAGCAGAAAACACACCCAGTACAGATATTATTATTATCATTATTATTACACCATTATTACAGATACTATTAGTAAAGAAATTAGTGTCAGCCTTGAATTCATGACATCGATATCCCATACCAGTCTCAGACATCGGGTGGACAGCAGGCTGAAATGGAGTATCAGTATCAGAGATTTGAGTAACATGTCATAAATACATCAAAATGCCATTTTTGGCTCATGGAAGCCTGTATTTCCTCTGAAACCCAGAAACTGCTGCTGGGTTTGAGACGTGTTTAAAAACAAAACAAAACAAAACTATGATAAATGGTGTCATTTTGGTGGGTTTAAAAGCCCACCAAAATGACACGAATTATCATAGCCAGAAACTGTAAAAATAAAAATTATCATCTGATTTTAAAGTTTTCGACCATCATTGAATATATTATGTGCGATAAACAGTTCAGTCATGGAAAATAACTGCATCTAAGCTTAAAATAGTAATATTTCATCAAAATCACTCGATTCTACACGTCTCGTTTAAAATTTCACCAAGAACAAACTGCTGGCAGGAGCCAGAGCGTAAAACAAACTGCTGGCAGGAGCCAGAGTGTCAAATAAACCACTGGCAGGAGCCAGAGTGTAAAATAAACCGCTGGCAGGAGCCAGAGTGTAAAATAAACTGCTGGAAGGAGCCAGAGTGTAAAATAAACTGCTGGCAGGAGCCAGAGTGTAAAACAAACCACTGGCAGGAGCCAGAATGTAAAACAAACCACTGGCAGGAGCCAGAATGTAAAACAAACCACTGGCAGGAGCCAGAATGTAAAACAAACCACTGGCAGGAGCCAGAGTGTAAAACAAACCACTGGCAGGAGCCAGAATGTAAAACAAACCACTGGCAGGAGCCAGAGTGTAAAACAAACCACTGGCAGGAGCCAGAATGTAAAACAAACCACTGGCAGGAGCCACAGTCTGTAAAACAAACCACTGGCAGGAGCCAGAGTGTAAAACAAACTGCTGGCAGGAGCCACAGTCTGTAAAACAAACCACTGGCAGGAGCCAGAGTTTAAAATAAACTGCTGGAAGGAGCCAGAGTGTAAAATAAACCGCTGGAAGGAGCCAGAGTGTAAAATAAACTGCTGGAAGGAGCCAGAGTGTAAAATAAACCGCTGGCAGGAGCCAGAGTGTAAAACAAACCGCTGGCAGGAGCCAGAATCTGTAAAAGAAACTGCTGGCAGGAGCCAGAGTGTAAAACAAACCACTGGCAGGAGCCAGAATCTGTAAAATAAACTGCTGGCAGGAGCCAGAGTGTAAAACAAACCGCTGGCAGGAGCCAGAATCTGTAAAAGAAACTGCTGGCAGGAGCCAGAGTGTAAAACAAACCGCTGGCAGGAGCCAGAATCTGTAAAAGAAACTGCTGGCAGGAGCCAGAGTGTAAAACAAACCACTGGCAGGAGCCAGAATCTGTAAAATAAACTGCTGGCAGGAGCCAGAGTGTAAAACAAACTGCTGGCAGGAGCCAGAGTGTAAAACAAACCGCTGGCAGGAGCCAGAGTGTAAAACAAACCGCTGGCAGGAGCCAGAATCTGTAAAAGAAACTGCTGGCAGGAGCCAGAGTGTAAAACAAACTGCTGACAGGAGCCAGAATCTGTAAAAGAAACTGCTGGCAGGAGCCAGAGTGTAAAACAAACTGCTGGCAGGAGCCAGAATCTGTAAAAGAAACTGCTGGCAGGAGCCAGAGTGTAAAACAAACCACTGGCAGGAGCCAGAATCTGTAAAAGAAACTGCTGGCAGGAGCCAGAGTGTAAAACAAACCTCTGGCAGGAGCCAGAATCTGTAAAATAAACTGCTGGCAGGAGCCAGAGTGTAAAACAAACCTCTGGCAGGAGCCAGAATCTGTAAAATAAACTGCTGGCAGGAGCCAGAATGTAAAACAAACTGCTGGCAGGAGCCAGAGTGTAAAACAAACCTCTGGCAGGAGCCAGAATCTGTAAAATAAACTGCTGGCAGGAGCCAGAGTGTAAAACAAACTGCTGGCAGGAGCCAGAGTGTAAAATAAACCTCTGGCAGGAGCCAGAATCTGTAAAAGAAACTGCTGGCAGGAGCCAGAGTGTAAAACAAACCGCTGGCAGGAGCCAGAGTGTAAAACAAACCACTGGCAGGAGCCAGAGTGTAAAACAAACCACTGGCAGGAGCCAGAGTGTAAAATAAACTGCTGGCAGGAGCCAGAATGTAAAATAAACTGCTGGCAGGAGCCAGAATGTAAAATAAACTGCTGGCAGGAGCCAGAGTGTAAAACAAACCGCTGGCAGGAGCCAGAGTGTAAAACAAACTGCTGGCAGGAGCCAGAGTGTAAAACAAACTGCTGGCAGGAGCCAGAGTGTAAAACAAACCACTGGCAGGAGCCAGAATCTGTAAAACAAACCACTGGCAGGAGCCAGAGTGTAAAACAAACCACTGGCAGGAGCCAGAATCTGTAAAACAAACCGCTGGCAGGAGCCAGAATCTGTAAAACAAACCGCTGGCAGGAGCCAGAATCTGTAAAAACATTACATTCTGCCTTATTCGTACCACTGGGAAGCTGTAAGTGACTTCATGACTTCTGTCATCTGACAAAGCTTCAGCAAATCAGCGTCTGGCTGTGAGAAGGGGGAGATGGATGGTGGCAGGTCCAAAACGCCTCCTTCCCCACCCCGGTGACAGAGTACACTACACACATGAGTGGTGTGGATTTACCACACCAGCTGAGCCACTATTATTCAGTATAAGACAACCAGGTGGTACAGAAACTTACTGACATTTCATAGACACTGCAACCACAAACCCTACACCCTCCACAAAAACACACAAACCCTACACCCTCCACAAAAACACAAACTCCTACACCCTCCACAAAAACACACAAACCCTACACCCTCCACAAAAACACAAACTCCTACACCCTCCGCAAAAACACAAACTCCTACATCCTCCACAAAAACACAAACTCCTACATCCTCCACAAAAACACAAACTCCTACATCCTCCACAAAAACACAAATTCATACACCCTCCCTCCACAAAAAACAAACTCCTACATCCTCCACAAAACACAAACCCCTACACCCTCCACAAAAACACAAACACTACATCTTCCACAAAAACACAAACCCTTACATCCTTCAAAAAAACAAACAAACCCCATCTCAGATGAAACCGAAACAACCCACAAGTCACCTGAAGTTCATGCTGAACTTTGTGGCTTTCTGTTGGGACACAGCACCTGCCACGCAGACCTGCATCTCTATAAACCCAGATGGCTGCAGAAAGGTAGAAACAGGCCACAGAAGGGAGGCTGTCCTGTGTTCTATGCAAAAAAAAACAAACAAAAAAAAACAAGCTGGGGTGGAAGTGCAGAGTGTGGTGTAGCACTGCGCCTGACGCTAGACATGAACTGTTTTTCTGACTGGCGTGAATCTGCTGCCTGCACATCGTGAAATGGCTGTTTAGAGTCCAAGTGGACAAAAACGTATAAAAAGTGGAAAACACCTAGTTTGTAGAGGTTATAATAATGTAAATAGTTCAATATGTATAGCATGTGGACTCGCTCTTTTTTTCCAATACTGGTAACACTTGTGGGCAAAACTGAAATATATTTGAACATACAGATTCCCTTTTTTTCAATCTTTGCAAAATAACTTATCAAACAAATTCAACTTGTGTTTTTTCCTTCTTTTTTTGTGTGGATTTCCCTCCCCTTTTCAACCCAATTGTACTTGGCCAATTACCCCAGTCTTCTGAGCCGTCCCGGTCTCTGCTCCACCCCCTCTGCTGATCCGCGGAGAACTGCAGACTACCACATGCCTCCTCCCATACATGTGGAGTCACCAGCCGCTTCTTTTCACCTGACAGTGAGGAGTTTCACCAGGGGGGACGGAGCGCGTGGGACGCTCACGCTATTCCCCCCAGTTCCCCCTCCCCCCGAACAGGTGCCCCAACCGACCAGAGGAGGCGCTAGTGCAGCGACCAGGACACATACCCACATCCGGCTTCCCACCCCCAGACACGGCCAAGTGTGCCTGTTGGGACGCCCCACCAAGCCGGGGGTAACACGGAGATTCGAACTGCCAACCCCCATGTTGGCAAGCGACGGAATAGACCGCTGCGCTACCCGGGCGCCCCCATGTCCATCTGATTTAATATCCCCAGCCAACCAGCGGAAGTGACGGCAAGGCGATATGGCTCTAACGACAAATATCTCCATGGCAACCACACAACGTCACCATTTTCTTCTGGAAGTGTCCAGTCGATTCATACATGTTTCGTTGAAAACAGCATACATCGTGGCATCTTAAGTATACTGCACTTTTCCATACTAGGGAGACTTTCCTGTAGTATACTAAAGACGGGTACCTTATAGCTCGTATTAGTCCGGGGATCCGGACACAGCCCCGGTTTTCCATCCTAGCAGGTGGTTCGTTACGTTCACCTGTCGTTTCAGGTGTAAAACCTCCGTGATCGGAGCCTGGATAACTGGAAGGGGTGAACGTCATCAAGCACCCGGTAGGGTGGGAAGCCAGCAGTACTGCTGGAATCTGAGGACCTGATTGAGAACTACTGCGAGTAGACGCTTACAGTCTGTGAAAAGTAGTCTGCCTTCTGATGCCCTCATTCTGAAAGTGCAACCAAAGACTGGGTTCAGTTTTAATCGACGACACCGACAGTAGTTCACGAGTGCTTCCATATATGGAATTTGTCAATTATACTGAATTCAACCCCAACTCATTCAAATTTCCCGGTGGGTTTTTAAAAAAATTTTAAACAAATTTGGTAGCGTGACACTCGGCAAACGGGATAGCTGTGAGGGGAGGAGCCTTTTAAACGGCTTTTCTGCGGATGACCCGGAAGAAAAAGAGCAAAGCGTTGCTGGTGTATAAGGGGAATAAACGTTTTGACAGACCTGTAGTTATATGAGGGGAAGTTCTGGCTCTCTCGGAGAAGCAGCCGGTAAAGAGAGAGCGCCTGTGCTCTCGTGGACGCCGCCATGTTGCCATGAACACCGCGACCTCTGCGCTCAGGACCCAAAATAAACTGTCTTCCCAAAGCGCCTGTACAAAACCTGGACACGTATTTAAAAATGTGTCTTTCTTTGAAATAATTGTTGAGGAAAAATCCTTACTGTCACTACGTATAGAAAATAAAATAATATAAACACTGTCAAGTCAACTTTAGAGGAAGTAGGTGATGGGATATAGACAGGCATATAGTTCACCCTCTTAAAACACTCCGGCGCTGCCCCGGGAGAAGGTGAGTTGTTTTCTGAAGTGATTATTCCGCCAAACGTTGTCGCCGTTACACGCCAGAGAAAGACGTTTATTTCCTTCGGCGTTTCAAACATCACAAAGCAAAGCAAGCGCACTTCCGCATCGCTTGAACCTCCGGGTTTCTCATGTGGATAAGCGCCTGTTAAGCTCCTGTGCCACACATCACCCTGCTGCGTGGACTGTCGCCGTGTGTGTGTGTGTGTGTGTGTGTTGAAGAGATTCAAGATCCTTTATTGGTTACGTCTCATGATAATAGTACACGAGAGTCGTGTTTCAGCTCCTCAACACTGCAGCAACAATAGTAATAAAATAACAACAAAACACAACAAAGAGCAGTAACAATAACAAATAGTGTGTGTGTGTGTGTGTGTAAACTGATGGTCCTCTGAAGACCACAGGTCAGTACCATCAGTCCGGCACCAGGCTTAGTGTCTTTAATGTTCTTTGTTCAGAAGCCTGGTTGCTAGGTAGAAAAAGCTGTTCTGGAGCCTACTGGTCCGGGCTTTGAGGCTGCGGTACCGCTTGCCTGACGGTAGCAGCTGGAACAGTCCATAGTTGGAGTGGCTGGGGTCTTTGATAATCCTACAGGCTTTGCTGACACAGTGTCCATTCTATATGTCCTGGATGGGGGGAAGCTCGTACCCACTGATGTTCTGGGCCATCTACACAACCCTCTGCAGTGTGTTGCGGTTGTGGGCAGTACAGTTCCCATGCCAGGCGGTGAGGCCTCCAGTCAGGACGCTCTCGGTTGTGCCTCTGTAGAAGGCCCGTAGAATCCTGGACCCCATGTCGAACACCTTCCGTCTCCTGAGGGGAAAGAGGCGTTGCTGTGCCTTTTTCACCACATGGCTGGTGTGTTCATCCCAGGTGAGGTCCTCGGTAAGGTGGACACCGAGGAACTTGCAGCTCTTGACCCTCTCTACAGCAGTCCCATTGACGGTGATGGGGTCCAGCCTTTCCCCCTCTTCCTGTAGTCCACAATTAGCTCCTTGGTTTTGTCGACATTGAGAAAGGTTATTCTCCTGGCACCACTTTGTTAGGTTGTTGACCTCTCTCCTGTATGCTGTCTCGTCGTCGTCGGTGATCAGGCCCATCGCCGTCGTGTTGTCAGTGAACTTTATCACCAAGTTGGAGCTATGTGTGGCCATGCAGTCATGGGTGGACACGGAGTAGAGGAGGGGACTCGTGATGCAGCCCTGGGGGGGCTCCTGTGCTGAGGGTCAGAGGTGTTGGAGCCCATCCTCACCACCTGGCATCGGCTTGACAGGAAGTTCAGGATCCAGCTGCACAGGCTGGGGCAGAGTCCTAAGTCCCTGAGCTTGGTGTAGAGTCTGGGGGGGACTATGGTGTTGAATGCTGAGCTGTAGTCTACAAACAGCATTCTCACGTAGGAGTTCCGTGTCTCCAGGTGGGTGAGGGCAGTATGGAGTGTAGTGGCTATTGTGTCGTCAGTGGATTGATTTTGTCGGTAGGCAAATGGGTGGGGGTCAAGGCTGGGCGGCAACATGCTACAGATTAGTCCCTTAACAAGCCTCTCAAAGCATTTACTCACTGTGTGTGCACACGCGCGTCCGTACGTGTGCGCACACACACACACACACACACACACACACACACACACACACACTAAAGTAAAGTGCTGAGTTAGATTACATTCTGTCAAAAATCACGTAAAGTTGAATGAGTTCATCTGGACACAACGCAGTCTACACCATCTGCAGGCCACTGGCCACTCTT